>NW_026866306.1:0-15660 GCF_026571515.1 Ruditapes philippinarum | reverse complement strand
TAAATGATTAAAGAAAAGGCATATTTATAATATGTACAAACATTCATATATCTATTCAATACTTGAAAGATATCTAATGCAATTAATCTGTGATATCTAGCAAAAAACCATCAATGATAAGAAAAAAATGAATTAATGAAAATTTTGAGGGCTACTTATATTTGCATAGATATCACGTTCATAGCCAACTCTAAATTAATAATATATATATATATCAATAGATCAGAACTGAGCTTGTTTAGTGTAACAAAATCACTATAGGTGAAAGTGGAAGTAAAATCAAGTCCATTTAAGTTTAATGTTACAATAATTTCAATGTTGATAAAGAACCATGAATAAGTAGGGAAATATAACTTTAAATAATACATAAATAACTGCCAAAAACACATTAAGTAATTAACCTTCAACCAAAAACGAAATTTTTAAGGCGATTAAAAAGATGTGTTATAGCCAGGTCAGTTTGTTTTTTTACAGCAAACTTCAATTATTTTTTATAAAAAGATAATAGGTTGCGAACTCACTGTAGATAAATGGTATGTAAAATGGTCCCTGACATATGGTAGGTTAAGGCCAGTTATTTTAGATACTTTGGAGTCAAAAGATATGTTGAAGTGTTTTATACTGTGATGAAGCTAAATCCAAAGCTTTCTGATGGGAAATACATTTCAAAATCGGATATTTGATTACAACAAACTAATGTTTTAAAAAACGGGGCTATTTTGTACTGTTTTTAGCATAAGCAGTATTGATTTACTCGAAGAATAAGATATTTTTTCACTCGAATATACTTCGGGTATTTACGTAGAATCATATTTGAAAGTGTTTTTATGGGTGTATTCACTCATGGAAAAAAGATTAAAGTTCATTTTTCTTACAGAGAGCAGTCACGTACATTTCATTTTATACTATTGTGCGATAAAATATTTTGTCAAATTATGACATTTAATCACTTTTTTTTTTGACTTAACTAAAATGGAACATGTTTAACAGAACAAGATGCTTTGAATAAAATATATAGCACATAATAAGATGTACATGCTGCGGTTGTGGAAAGCTTTTTACCTATTCTGTAAAGTCGATAAAAAGATGCATGTTTAAAATAGAAATCTGGCCTACTAGAGCTAACTTATTATTCAACCACGATGATACATACACAAATACAAATATTACGGTATCACTTTACTCACCAAGCTAACTTCTGCCTCAGTGTGAACTTTTTTTGGGCATCCAACCCCTACAATGTACCTTTTGGTGCAGCTAACAGACTTTGACTTACTCTGTAACAAACAAAGATATATAGTTAGATACCAATAAAACTACAAATCAACTTTATATTTAAGAAATATCTAATTGAAACAGGTAACATTGTAAGTCTTTGGGTTGATTTTCAATTGAAAAAGTTTTATATATGAACGACTTTTCTAGCATTAATGTTGGAGGAAGACCTCAGGTGCTCCTACAATGTATTTGCTTTATTTCATGCACAGTGAGGTAGGCACAGGCACCCTCAGACAACCTTCTTGCAGAAACCATGCACCTAAGACAAACTTTATCAAAATGTTAGGCTTAGATTAGCTTTCTTACATGAAGACTTTTACAAGTTAATTGCAAAACTTGAAACCACAGTGTGATTAGGACAAGAATTCTAAACAAGTGACTTTAAACATTTTGCCTAGCCATGTTAAGTTCAGGCACCCACAGTGAAATAAAACTGAACAATAAAATACTTATTCATGTACAAACTTATAATTTAAAACATACTTCTAAACATTTTCTCAAAACTTTACGTTGCTATTTTACTGCTGCTTTACTAGACTCTTCTCTCATCCTACAAATCTCTCCTTGATGATCTTGTAACTTCATCTTGAGGCCTCTCTGTTGTTTCTTGATCTGAGGGTACGAATCATCTGCACCTTTGTTTCGGATTTGTTGCCTTTGCTGCTCTAACCATTGTAACTCTGCTTTTGTCTTCTTAATTAAGGCATTGTCACTCAGTTTCAATGATTGCTGAAGAAAACATAGAGTTTAGAAACTTTAAAAGAACTTTAAGAAAGCAACATTTTTTGTCTGGTATTATTGCAGTAAAAACACAAGGAAATTCATTAAATTTATATTCCCCCCTTAGAACTGGTTATTACTAACACAACAACTGAATACAATTACCAGGTAAGGCTTTATTTATATAAATTTATCATGGCATGCAAATTTAATTTTTTGTATTGATGATTCTAATAAAGTTTGGTTGAAATCAATCCAGTAGTTGAAAAGAAATAGCAATATTGCTTTATATACATATTGCAAAACAAATCAAGGGCAATAACTACGTCTTGAATAGCAAGGAAATAATTATTGCTCTATTTGCATACTGCATAACTAATCAAGGGCCATAACTCTGTGTTGAAGTGCACGTGTCTGATTGGTAAAAGGCAAAATTATGCCCATCTCTTGGTATTGATGGTTCTCATAAAGTTTTGTTGAATTCCAGCCAGTAGTTGCAGAGAAATAGCGCGACAAGGATTATTGCTATATATGCATAATGCAAACTTATCAAGGGCCATTACTTTAAGTTAAAGGGTCTGACCGGAACAAGGCCATGATATGCTCATCTTTTCTTGATATTGAAGGTTCCCATAAAGTTTCGTTGAAATCCAGCAAGAAGTTGCAGAGAAGTAGCACGGAAACGATTATTGATCTATAAGCAAATTGCATTTATAACTAATCAAGGGCCATAACTCATAGTTAAAGGGTCTGACCGGTACAAGGCGACAATATGCCCATCTCCTCTTGTTATTGATGGTTCTCATAAAGTTTTGTTGAATTCATACCGTTAGTTGCAGAGAAATTGCGTGAAAAGAATTATTGCTCTACATGTATATGCAATAATACTGCATAACTAATCAAGGGCCAAAGCTATAAGTCAATGGGTCTGACCGGAACAAGCCGACGTCGGACGATAAGCGCATCTTCTCTTGATATTGAGGGTTCCCATAAAATTTATTGAATTCCAGCTAGTAGTTGCAGAGAAGTAGCGCGGAAACTATTATTGCTCTATATGCAAATTGCATTTATAACTAATCCAGGACCATAACTCATAGTTAAAGGGTCTGACTGGTACAAGGCGATGGTATACTCATTTCCTCTTGGTATTGAAGGTTCCCATAAAGTTTTGTTGAATGCCAGCCATTAGCTGCAGAGAAGTAGCGAGGAAATAATTATAATGCTCTATACGCATACTGCATAACTTATCAAGGGCCATAATTTCGAATTAAAGGGTCTGACCAGAACAAGCCGACGATCTGCGATTCTTCACTTAATATTGATGGTTTCCATAAAGCTTCCTTGAATTCCAGCCAGTAGTTGCAGAAAACTAGCATGGAAACAAAATTCGAACGGACAGATGGCGGGACGGACAAAGTGGCAACTATTGATTATCTTTCGGGGTCAAATTATAGAAAGGAGGTCAAGTCACAAGTCAGGGCATTAAATGTATCGGATAGTAGAGGGGGGCCTTTATTAGGAACAGTGCCAGCACCTTTTCGTCTGTAAAAGTAGCCGCAATGAACATGTAAATAATGTTAAAGTTATACAAGTTACTCCTGTTCAAGTTAATGTTAATTCTGATCTCATATATTCTATTCATTGTGATAATTGTATCTTTAAGGGACATGATTATGAATCAGTTACTAAGAAGAAAGGTTTTGTTGATCTCAAAAACACAGACAGTGTTTATGAAACTGTAAATTATACCGATGACTGTTTATTTGAAAATGTTTCTGAAAGCATTAATGATAATAGAAGTGTACAGAATTCAGAACCTAATGACGCTACCTCTTGTTCGACATCTGTATGTAGGGAAAACACAAGTGACTTTACGGTAAGGACAAATGGTGATGTAATTTCGGAAAACAATGATGATATTATTTCTGAAAATAACAATAACAATATTATTGAAACCCAAATCAAGAAGTGCAAATGTATTTATACAAATGCTGACCAATTGCAAAATAAATTGAATGAGCTTCAAATACTTGTGACCAGTATTAAACCTGACTTTATATTTGTGACTGAAGTACTACCGAAATATAACGTGGACAATTTAACATGTTCTTCATTATTATATAAACTTGAAGGTTATATATTGTTTCCTAGCTCAGACCATGGTAGAGGGGTGAATATATATGCGAGGAATGATCTAAATGTTTCTGCTAATGAACAACTTAATTCTATGTATAATGATGCATCTTGGTGTGACTGGTCTATTGAAGAAAACACTGTACTTGTTGGCTGTATTTATAGAAGCCCTTCTAATATAGATGCGTGTGATATTTTAAATAATATGTTAAAGGAAGCAACTAGAATTAGTTCTAATCTACTTGTAACTGGAGATTTCAACATGAAGATATTGATTGGGAAACATATAGTACCCCCAATTATTGAGTGAAGGTCATCATGAATATAAATGTATCGAGTGTATACGTGATAACTACTTATTTCAGCATGTAACACAGTTTACGAGATGTAGAAATGACCAGATAAGTAAGGTGTTGGACTTAATTCTTACCTTGTGTGAATCCAATATTAACAATATTGAATACTTACCTTATTTGGGCTGTAGTGATCACGTAATATTACTTTTTGATTTTCTTTGTTAGTTCAAAGAGCTTTATACTGGAAATGGTTTTTACATGTATCAAAAATGTGACTTACTAAGATTCTCTGATGAATGGCAGCTATTAGATTGGATTTTGCTTTTTTGAAAATTGTAATATCCATGAAATGTGGGAAATATTTTCAAATAAGTTCCATGAATGTGTAAATAAATATGTTCCAATGTCTAAACCTAAGAAAGGATTTAAACCTAAACCACTTTGGATGACTGGGGAAACCCTCAAACATAACAAAGAAAAGACATGCACTGGATAAGTACCTTGCAACAAGACGCCATGAGGACTATGATGAATACAAAAGTATAAGAAATGCTGCAAAAGACATTATTATAAATGCTAAAAGAAGCTATGAGAAAGTTATATCACGCAAAGCTAAGACAGAACCAAAACATTTTTGGAAATATGTTAAGAACAAAACTAAATCAAGAGATGGTGTTTTCAATTTGAAAGACGAGAATGGTAATTTTACAACCTCAAACCAGCAAAAGGCTGAATTGTTAAATGAGTTCTTTACAACAGTATTTACAAAAGAAAATTTGGATTGTGTACCTAACATGAAAGATAAGACTTTGTTAAAAGACCTTGATGATATACATATCTCGGAGAGTGAGGTGTTGAATTTATTAAAGGAACTTGATCCAAATAAATCAATGGGTCCAGATGATATACACCCATACATAATAAGGAGTCTGGCTGATGTTTTTGTTGGGCCGTTAACCGCTATATTTAGAAAGTCACTTGAAAACGGATTACTTCCAAATGCATGGAAAGATGCAAGAGTATCGCCAATTTTTAAAAAAGGAAGCAAAACAAATCCTAGTAACTATCGACCATTTAGTCTAACATCAATATTGTGTAAAACATTGGAAAAAAATATTCGAAAGCACATTATTAAAACATATTGAAGAAAATAAATTATTATCTGACAATCAGTATGGTTTCCGGACAAGAAGGTCTTGTGCTTTACAACTTCTAAATGTATTAGAAGAATGGAATATTTATATGGAAAATTATTAAAGCTGCGACACCATATATCTTGATCTAGCAAAGGCTTTCGATACAGTCCCACATGTACGTTTATTAAATAAAGTGTCATATTTTGGAATCAAGGGAAATGTATTGATGTGGATAAAACGTTTTATTTGCAATAGAAGACAGTGTGTATCAATTAAAGGTAGTACGTCATTGTGGAAAGTAGTGGATAGTGGAGTGCCGCAAGGTAGTGTGTTGGGGCCGGTACTTTTTATTATGTATGTGAATGATATCACAGATAATGTCAAATCAAGCATTAAAATATTTGCTGATGATACAAAATTGTATACACCAACTAGCAAGTCGGATGTCCTCCAAAATTCTATTGACTCAATTATGAACTGGGCAGTAAAATGGGAAACGAACTTTAATGTTCAAAATGATAAATGTAAGGTGATGCATTATGGTCATGCAAATCCTCAAAAACAGTATATTATGAATAACAAGACTTTATCGGATACTCAAGAAGAATGTGATCTAGGAGTTATTTTTGAAAAAGATCTTAAATTTAGCAAACATATTTCTACTAAGATTAATAAGGCAAATAGTATTTTAGGCCTTATTAACCGGTCTTTTGAATTGTTAGATGAATACACCTTTGTGAAATTGTATACAGCTTTGATTCGTCCTCATGTTGAATTTGCAAATTTTGTGTGGAATCCATATTTAATAAAAGATATATCAAGTCTAGAAAAAACTTCAACAAAGAGCAACACAACTAGTTTCATCATTAAAAGATCTGACATACATGTATATTAAAAAGCTTAAACTGCCAAGTCTAATACATAGCAGATTAAGAGGGGCCATGATTTAGACTTTCACAATAGTGAAAGTCTTAGATGACTGTGTTTTTGAATTTTTTTTTAGTTATTCGGCATCAACAAGGGGACTTAATTTAAAACTAGACACGCCTCGTAGTAGAACAACTCATTGCCTACATCAGTTTTCAAGACGTGTTATTAAAACATGGAATAATTTGCCAAAAAATGTAGTAGACTCAAAAAGTGTTCATGAATTTAAAATAAAACTAGACCAACACTGGACCGGAGACACTCCATATAAAGTTTAAAATGTTTATTGAAAAATTATGCTGTTATAATTGTACAGCAGAGTGAACAGAAATAGATAAAGTATATATAATTAAACATAGAAGTGGTGAGAGCAATAAGAAGAAGTACTGAAAGATTGTCAAAAGAAGAGGGGCTTAAAAAGGGCTTGGCCCTTCCATCAGAGCCCAGAATCATCCTACAGGTATCCTACAGGTATATGCTTATCCTTGGAGGACTGCATAAACAGAGAAAAAAAACTGATTAATTATAATTTTAACTTCCCGGGATTCAGGCAAGTGGGTTATTTGACTTATTTCGATGACTGCTGATAGTTCTAATCATAATTGTGTGATGTAATTACATTTCTAAGCCTGATTAACATCTTAGTAACTGAGAAAATAAGCGTTACAATTTCTTTAACAGTTTAACTCCATTTTCTTTAACATCTACCTCTACATCATAGACATACTGCAGTGCTTCAAAATCATTTTACAATTACACTCAAGCAGGCATATGCTTTTCTCTTGTCGATTCGTTACTCTTATTTTTAGATACTACAAGTCAATGCAATTAGTGTATTTGTTGCATACGTTCAAAATCTAAAAGTTCAAAAACTTTAAATTACAGTTACTTCTTTAAACAACCCCTCAAAGAAGAAAGCATCTGGTAAAATAATTATATCAATATTCTATCTTTTTAAACTGCAACACTCTCTTTCGAGTATTATGTGAAGTGAGTATAATACATGTATGTGCAAGTGAGTATAATATGTGCAAGTGAGTATAATATGTGCAGGTGAGTATTATGTGCATGAATATATTCAATATATTATAAAGTAATCAAATGGACTGTCGGGTAAGCACATTTTACACCTGTTCACATTTTGATTGGATTAAATTGTCAAATCAAGTGTCGGCTAAAACTTGTGTGTTTTCGGATGTTGTTTGTCCTTGCAGGAGTGTTTCTACCAGACAATTATTTAGGTCACAAATCGATAAGAATACACGCATCGGTGAGAATAACTTTTATACAATGCATTGAATTTCTTTAGACCACACAGTCAAGGATATCCTACAGTACTTTATTGTCTTATTTCCAGTAGTGTCCTTCCCTCAGCAGACTCCAGAGACAGCTATGAGATTCTGGAACCATAGAGCTATTATAGCAAGCTCGACGAGCTGGCCCAAAGGGCATGCTCGCAAAGCGAGCTTTACGGTAACGCGAGTACCTGCTAAGTGATGGTTTTCGAAACTTTCTTCCGAAGTACCGAATTGGACACATCGCAACTTTTCGAATTACAAGATAACTTATAATAAAAGCCGATGTAATCTGATTGAAAACGGAAGCGTAGACTGGTGTCCTGGGCACTTCCAAAGGAACCATAATAGAAAGGGGGAACCAGAATAAACGGAAGCAGTGTATAAAATACCGAATGACAATTTTAAAACGGAAATGTAAAATAAAAATGAACGATTATTTTAAACTATCTTACGGTAAAAGAAAAATGGAGCTCGCTTTGAGGCTTTGCCTCTTTCATATTATTTTTTATCGCGCCACCATCAATAATGGTGTTTCCTAAGTGTTATGATATCTAGATCAGATAACTCTTTACATGTTTTGTTGTACAGTTAATAGTATTACTTCCCTTTACTTGATATTCATTAGTGCTATGTTATATATATGATCATGCCTCTCTGATACCTGGTCATTCTCACTTTAGCTATGGTCTTAACAGCATGTATTAAATGGTATAAAATAATAAATAATACAATAGTTTGAATCTTGTTCTGTTGTTATCATCCATACAACATAACACTAAGCTCACGTATAAAACAATGATGTAACATTTTGTTCTACGCCAAAAGAGAAATACAATAATTACACAATATATTTCATACATGTGAACTCTCCCACTTTAAGCGGGAGACTACCTCTTTTTGCTGTCATATTTTCAAAGATTTTTCTTAAAATAAGGGGTATTTTCACAAATTAAAGAAATCTCCCTATTTTTGATGTCAGAACTTCCTTCTTTGTTTATTATAAATTCTAAAATCTCTCTCTTTCTGAAGAAAAATCTCCCACTTGAGCATCGAAAACAGTTCACATGTATGATATTTGGACAAGTTTTACAAATAAATAGATAACAGTGATTTTTTCCCCTATATTTTACAGCAACATACAGGCTGTTTCCCCAAGCCCAAAATGGGTATATTTCCCCAAACATGCTATATTTTCCCCTGAAATACCATGTGCATGTTCATCATCAGAAACATGAGTTAGCAGCAGCTGACTTATATAAGCTAATTGATAAATTTAATTGACTGCAGCAGCAAGACAGAAAGCTGTTCCTATAGATATCGTCGGGTCATGTGTTTTGACGCTCATCTATTTTGACGCCATTTTTGTTTTGACCTAGCAAATGACGAAAACGAGCTCGTATGACGTCATACTTTGCTGACTGCATTGCAAGCATGTATTTACAACGTATAACTAAAACATGTTAAAAGATACAGACATTTCACTGAAAAGACTACACCTTTATCATATGTACTGTAGTTTTTCATCTTTTTACTAATGCAAATTCAATCGATGTTTATGCAAGCCATAATTTGCCAAAATAGCCTTTGAAAAATCTTGACCTGCACTTTTCTGTTTCTATCCTCCATTTTAAAATGTCTAATGAGTGTCATGTGACCAAAACTTTGCAAAGTGTCCTTAATATTCACTGTAGCATAAGGTGTACAGCTTATATTGTTTGAAAATGTTAATTGGTTTTTAATTGATACCGAGTAAAATTCATAATGGGTTAATAATTGTTTGTATATAAAGTTTAAAAAAGAAATAAAAAAAAATCATTTTTCAAATCAACATATAACATCTTTACAACACCATTCATTTCAGATATATTTTTCAGTCTTTTAAGCCAAATACAGATGCTATTCATCAAGATTAATGGTAAATACATTAAAGGTTAAAGAAACAGGTGTAATAAGACCACTGCCAGAGTGTGTGGCATTCCTAATTAATGGATAGTTTTATATGAAATACATTATAATTTTAAGTTTTCACAATGTTGTTACATTGCAGGTTTGCTCATTTAAAACCTTCTTTTGCTGTTCATATTACATTATAGTGAAATATCCTTTTAAAATAACCACCCAATGAAAAGGCGTCATTTCATATGACTGTAAACAACAATGGATGCCTCCACGGTCTGTCTTTAAGTACAAAACTTAACTGATTTTGGATTTTTAACAAACAAAAAAATGGTTTGCAGTGATAAACAACATGCCATAGTAACTTTATATTATTAATGATCAAGTTCAATATGAAAAAATGCATTAGTTAAACAGCTTAAGGGCGTCAAAACTAATGACTCTAGGATAGTTTCTGCTATGTACAATGCATGTTAAATTAAATTGAAATTGATACAGTGAACTCGACAGTTCCGGGTCAGTAACGAAATTACCGAAGCGCGACTCTTTGAAACGAAAGTTGAGAGAAACTAAACTGCTTTAATTGTGCAACAAATATTTCCTCCTTACTATGATATAATTCAACAATTCTAATAATTTGGTAAACTTATTTTTCAGAGTATTCATCTGCCCGCTGTATATTTGACAGTTTCGGGTCGCACTTGCCATTTCCGGGTCACGTGATAAAATGTTTATATTTGTCTTCGGGGGGGCATCTCAAACGATGTAATATTCAACAAAACAGATGTCATAATAACAACACTTTTATTGAGCATTTTTTGTTCAATATAAAAATAAAATGTAAATGAAAGAGGTAGAATATATCACAGGCAAAAGAAGAACAAAAATCACCTGCAATTACTTATTGCATATAAAAACATAAAATATTGCATATAAAAACATGGAAAGAAAAAATAGACTGCAAGACATGTATTAAACCATGAGTGGAAAAATGAAAAATCACAGTAAGTTAACATGGAATTAGTAATATCTAGGGTCACAATATGTTGAATATTAAATCACTTTCTACATACAAAGGCTGCTACTTATATATCACCAACATTTCGTAGCACTCTTTAACTGAAGTGTTTATTACTCTTAACCGAGACATAACCTCATTAATGTTTTGTTTTGTAAATATAAAATATGTTGCAGGAATAACCACTCCCCCGCCTTCTGCCTTCTTCATTTTGTGAAGGCCATGGTGGGAAACTAGGTATTGGTTCTCCTGTGGCCTCGGCAAATATATTACCGCCTTCATCAAATACAGAACGAAACAACCCTGCCAAAGACATAAGAACATGCCCTACAGGCAGATCAGCAATATCAAATAATTTTAAAAAATGTTTGGCATCTGTTACTATTGAGTGCATATTTTCATTGAACTGGTCTAATGGTGGTACCCACACCAAACAAGCATTAATGTCTTTAATATTTGTGTATTCTCTATGTAATAGAAAGAGCATCGACACAATATGAAACCCCACAAAAAAGTAACCAATGTTGAATGAACTAGCATCTGAATAGGATATTTCCATCGCTATCCCTTTCTCTGTCGTCATAATATGTAAACCCCGGACAAAATGAACCAATCAATGGGCATGCTCTGGAGTGAGGGTAACTAATACCTGCACTCCAGTTAACGCACTGTGCATGTATATGTATACGATTTAACTCTGTCACATTTTCAACAGAAAGGTCCCCAAACTATGATACAACAATTAACTCTTTAGCGCATTGGAGGTACTGTATATGGTGGCCGAATCTTGTAAGCATGGTACCCCTTGATAACTGATTTCTGTATCTCAATGACTGAAATATCTTGTCTATCATCATCATTACTGATACAAACACTCTCTGAACATCTTGTCTGTTGATTGTGTTCAACCGAATCGTTAATGGGCTGAAATAAAAAAGTAATACAGTGCTATACTATTTTTCTACTAAGAGCTGTCACAATCATTTTACAAATGCTGCACTTTGCATCATCGAAGTTATAACTATATTATTTTTTATAATCAAATTAAAGTAAATACACAGCTGAGATAAAGAGTAACATGCTGACAGATGGACAAGCTAGTGTAAGTATACTCAGAGTGCAACTACTTTATTTCCAATTACAGAACATACAGAATATAGATTATAATCTTGTGAAAAACTTTATCTCACTTAAGAAATATGTTTTCAAACAAATATTAACATCTTCAGTGTACAATCAGGACACTGGAATGGTTCATCTTCTCCAACAGGGTCTGCAATGTGAACAACAGGTATGTTCCGTTTTCTCTTCGGAGCCATATTCCTAAAAAAAAGATCAATTTAATATTTAATTATTTATACAGTAAATATAAAATGAAGCCAGCCCCCCCCCCCCATAAAAAAGAAATTCAAACAAACAACATCAACAAGTAAAACCCTACAAAAATCACTTGAAAAACACACATAAGAAATACATTTTGTTATCTGAGTACTGTAACAATATCAAAACATACAACTTTTCAAGACTGGTTGAAACCATTGTAACAGTTCTATACAGAGGACACCATCCACATTTAAAGCATCTCAAAATATATGTAAACACAAGTTTAAATGGATCAGTAACAAGGATTTACCTTAGATATATCAATATATACATTTAATTACTGTTAAAAAGTTCCCAAAATCGTTTTTGAAAGACATTCCTAATTTTGAGAATTTCCCTCTGGCTGACCCGAAATTGGCATATGTAAACTAGGTCATATTGTCTGCTAGTTCTTCATAAAGACGTTTGACAAAAACGATGACAGTTTTTAATCTTGTTCAGTGGTAAATAATCTTCAAATAATTGTGCAAAACATACCTGTATTACTTAAATTATTGATACAAATAACAGTTTTTGCGGTGGCATGTAAACAAATAATATCTGCTTTCACTTTCGTGGGAAATGATGCAGTCAAGCGTTTCGTGATTGCGACATCCATTCTTCAAATGACAACATCCGAAATCAACGTGAAAGTAGCTAAGTTATTAGTCAATATGACTTGATTATAAAATTAATGAAAAACTAAATCATTTCCAAATAATAAACATATTTTTCTGAATGTGACCCGGAATTGTCGACGACCCGGAACTGTCGAGTTCACTGTACTTTTATAAAATGTGTCGATATATTCCAATCTCAAATGTTGGAAAATTTGATTTCAGGTTTTCCCCTTTTCTGATTTAACGCACTATATTTTCCCCGTCAGAAAGCCACAGGTTGTTTTGGAAATTGGAAAAACAAATCAATGGATAAAGTAAAATAATCTATAAAATCGCGAAAATTCATGACACTGAAACTATTGTCACTTTATCTGCCAGTAAAGCCTAAAAATTAATCAACTCGCTAATGTTAACAGACATTAAAAGAAACCTTAATATAATCAACATTAAGTACTGTTTGAAATTACCTCTTTGGTCCTTTATTAATATGATTTTCAAGTAAAATTTTCAATCGTGTGAAGTTGCAAATGGTTAACATTTTAAAGGGAGGTAACGTACATGAATTCGTACTACATATTTTCTTACCTAATGTGCAAAACTAGGTTAAAAGGGCCAAGATGGCCTTAATATCGTTCACCTTATTATACAGGCTCAATACCATTGGATTTCATCTGCTTGACCTAATTTATGACCACAGAAGACCCATATTCGAACTTTACATAGAAATTAACAAAACAACCTTTCTGACCATTTTTCAAATGTTTGGATCAAAACAGAAGCCTCTAGAGCTTTAGCAAGGTTTTTCCATTGTAGGACTGTGTGACCTAGATTTTGACATTAAAAGTTGACCTAGAAATCATCAAAACAACCTTTCTGACCAACCTTTCTGACGGTGGGGGGAGAATCCCGGTATCCGGGACGCCTGGGATCCGGGATCGTATTAATTAGATATAGAGGGAAAACTAATAAACTATATTTGTGTTGATTATTGTCGTAATGAAAGGCGATTAAACGTTAAAGTTTTTATTTTTTATTGTATGTAACAGGGTCTTTCAAATAGAATATTTGAAAAACCCTGTATGTAATGAACGTTAAATTAATTTAACTATATATATTAAGAGCTATTTATTAACAAACAAAAAATAATTCACAATAACCCACAATAACTTTTGTAACTCACAATAATTATATGCCTAATTAATTGGAAAAATTAAAGACTTTTTCTTGAATTTGTCAAATCCCGGGATCTCTATATGTTTGATACGATCCCAGCTTTTCTGAAAATTTTTATTCTTGAACTGGCCAATTCCTGTGATCTCTAAATATTTTAATACGATCCCGGCTTTTCTGAAAACTATATTCTTGAACTGGTCAATTCCCGGGATCCCTATTTGGTTTAATACGATCCCGGCTTTTCTGAAAACTATATTCTTGAACTGGTCAATTCCCGGGATCCCTATATGTTTTAATACGAACCCGGGTCCCGGCTTTACTATAGACGATCCCGGGATTTTCCCCCGACCCAATTTCAAGCATATATGGAACTAAACTGTAGCCTTTTAAATTAATTATATTGTTTAAAACAAGTTTTTGTTTCCATATTTGAGTTGTGTGACCTACTTTTTGACCTCAGGTGACCCATGTTCGAACATGACTTAGAACTCATCAAACAATCTTTCTGACCAATTTCAAGGATATTTGAAACTAAACAATAGCCTCTAGGGTGTTAACATTTTTTTAAATAGTAGTGCCACTTAAGTTCTTAATATATTCATTAAGTCATACATTATGTCGAGATTTATTGAGTATTACTAGTTAATGTTATCAAGAAGTCAAGATTGGTCTCTAGTATATCATACATGCTCAAGTGTCTCCGGACATTAAATTAAAAATATTATCTGTAAACACCCACATATTTAGAAAAATCTCTTAAAAACAGGTGTTACAATGTAATACTGGGACCTAGTTTGTTTGCCTTATAGTCCCTGGACCCCTGTTTATTTATTTACACATAATGTGTAAATTCTATATATCTAATGAATTCTCTATTAGAATATTTTTTGTAGTAAATATAAACAAAAAACTTAATTTATATTTAAATGAGAAAGGTTTACCTACAGACATTCACTATAATTTAAAATAAGGAAGTGAGTTTCAATTAAAACTTAACATAACCTGTAAATAGACCATATTTAGTGAAATAACCTCAGTTTAGCAATTTTTGATATAACAAGTTTAAAGAAAACAAACACTAAAATATAATATAGAAACTTCCATATTTATACAATAATAATAAACAAACATATCGAAGGGCCTAAATTAAAAAATCAACATAAAATTATATAAATCAATATAAAAGTTTTAGTGGTTTTCCTATTAATATAATTATCTTTAAGAAACTGTAGGATATTAACACTAAACTACATCTGAACTGTACACTTATACTGTTATTACAATTAATAAAACATTATATATATCAATCATTTAACAGTAAGTATTCTTAGTTTCTTTACCACAGAGTAACTAATTTATACTTGAATATTAACATAAATCGTAATAACTCAGTTTGAATCTTTTGAAATAAACATTCTAAAGTTAACAGAATTGGGAATTGTGTTCATGATAAGTAATTTAAATATATGTGCACTGTTAAGATGAGTGAATAATCATGTATATGTAATATAAATTTTCCTCGACGATTATGTTCAGGTGTTGGTTTATACACTATTTATTCTAGTTCGATTTTGTAGGAAGCTATAAGCTTTTGGATCAATTTCTGTAACCAACTAGTACAGCAGTACGTGATCGATAATCGACTTGCCTCTGATGGGGTTTGATACTACTTGTTAAACATTTTTCTATAAGTGGTTACCTTAGAATTGTAATTGAACGTTTTGGTAACGATGATGGTATGGGTAGTTAACCCGAATTGGTTTCTTGTGATGTTTCACAAGTATTTTCTCTTTATTTACTTCC